>NW_026571140.1:25900463-25933490 GCF_026225935.1 Boleophthalmus pectinirostris
CTACTACTACCACAAGCATCCCGCTCTCCCCAGCACTAAAGCACCTCCAAAACAAGCAGGGTGAGTAACAGATCTCACTCAAGCTGTTTCACATCCAGAAAGTGTTTATGCGTATTTAGAAAGACATATTGTATTATGATGTTAATATTGTGTAACAGTTATTTTGCACACCTTATACATTGTACCTACCTCGTGAAGTTTGTTCATTATTACAACCGATAATATAGGCTAATATAATGTAATCATATTCACATGATCATATTGTACTTAATGAGCTAGGTGAACTGTGCAAAGTGAAACAAGTGTAAAAGCATGGTGTATTTGAAATTGGTATCACAATATTGTAATCAAACCAGGATTTAATAAATAAGGTTGCATCAGAATTGATAATTAAGTAATACAATCAATATGTAATGTTCAATTATATAGTGTGTGAACCCACAAATGTGTCACCTTGACTTGTGAAAACACCTTTTGCCTCTAATTAAACAAACCACAAATCCACTGGTTTGGATCAGGTCAGATGATACCACATTTTCCTCTCAGAAAGTGTGAAAAAGTCAGCAGAAGTAACACTCTCAGAGGCTTGCCAAATCCCAGTGGAATTAAACGTTAATATTGCTGCTCCTGTGTTTTCCATTAAGTGCTAATTGCCCCAGCATCTGCTATGCCGTCTCCTTGATAAGAATTAATTAAATTTGCGAACTAATCTTAGTGGTGTATGCATTAGGCCAGATAATTGAGAAGCACAGGATAATGCAGATAGTGTTTGGAAAGTGGTGAGTTTGCAATGGGGGAAAAAGAAAAACAGAAATTAGAGGACTGATAGGTAAAGCTGAGATTAATGCAATTAATTAATTTATTTATTTTTATTTATTTATTTTTTTTTGAGGGAGTGAGTGATTTTATTATCCTGGACAGCTGAGATGGTTTTGTAGCAATGGTTACATTTGAAGTAGTAAACACTCAGTAAATACAATGGGTGATTGTTTTAAGGAGAGGTCACTAATGTGACGTGTATAACAATATTTATTTACCATTCCAACTAGTCTATAAAGAATTGTTACATCAAAAATATATAACTTATACCACAACAACCTTTGTGTACAAACTTGTGGTATATTGTGCAGATGAAAAAGCATATGCACTTATTCATCATTAAGGTTTAATATTACTGCCCTGGTTACCTGTAACTAATATCATTCTAGCATTCATTTGTGTAACTGATTAACTGTGTATATTTAGAAACCTATTTCTCAGCAGTAAGCGTCCTTGTATAAAATCATGTAGTGTACATTCGTTGTTCACTGTGAGGCCAATAATGAAAGACGGCAAAATATAATCACTCTTGCCTCATACTGGGAAGGGACGGCGGGATGTTTCTATTTTAAACTACCATCTGGAGTCTACACACCTGCCTGTTGTAAACCACCATCCTCACTCAAGTTATTTGCACTTTTGTAAGAAAAACAAAGGGTCTGATAAATATCATATCATATATCAAAAAATTAAAGAATAAATAGTATGACCCTTTTATTGAAGAAAATGTTTTAATTTCCAAACTGTAATAGCAAGAATACAGCCATACGAGAGGGGAATCCCAAAGAGCGAGGCACAAAGCCAAACCACTGACAATATTTGAGAGACATCTGCTTGTGACAGATGAAATTATTATGACCAAACATGTGGGAATTAATCATGGAGTCATATTTTTTGGCAGCAAGGTTTCAATTTTGTATGATGTGCATCTGCTCACTAAGATATAACATAATGGCAGTTCAGGAGGCTAAGAAGCTGAGATTAGACTGGGATTGGTCAGTTGAATTCAAATATTTTCTCCCTTTTTTCAGAGGAAGCGGTGAATGAGGTGAAACGTCAGGCCATGTCGGAGCTGCAGAAGGCTGTGTCTGATGCTGAGAGGAAAGCCCACGAGATGATTTCTGCTGAGCGCTCTAAAATGGAGAGGGCCCTGGCTGAGGCAAAGAGACAGGCCTCTGAGGATGCACTAACAGTCATCAACCAGCAGGAGGACTCCAGTGAGGTGAGCACAAAGTCTATGCATGCCTAAAATAATCCCAAAAACACATTCTCTCCTATGTGTCCAAATTAAAGTCCCTGTGAAGTCCTGACAATGTGTTATCATTAGGCACAGCTGGCTCAGTATGGGCAGCTCTGTATTGTCATATTATTAAAGCAATCCAGCCCTGATAAATATGGCAGACAGACGCAGATGGCTGGACCACACTGCCAGACTGAGACTATTACAGAGCAGTTGACCACCACCTGCTGGCAGCACAAGTCAGTGGTCTTGGACCCAGGCTTAATAACAAATCCTTACAGACCAAGCCACACAGAATCTGTTCCTATGCTCAGAGATTCCTAATGTTTTGTGCAGGAGAGTAAGGCTTTATGAATAACTCTTTCTTTCTCCTGTTTCATCAGAGCTGCTGGAACTGTGGGAGGAAAGCCAGTGAGACGTGCAGTGGCTGTAACACGGCGCGCTACTGTGGCTCTTTCTGCCAACACAAAGACTGGGAGAAGCACCACCATGTGTGCGGCCAGGGCCTGCAGGGTCTGCCCGGGGGTAGCAGTGTCCCTCTGGGCACGCCCTCCTCCAGCTCCTCCACCTCCTCCAGCGCACCCCCCACTCACTCAGAGAGCACCCCACCCGGCCCCCTGTCCCTGACAGCTCAGAGCAGTATGACCGCAGGGGCAGGCAGTGGCAGTGCCAGTGTCTCTGCCAGCCCAAAGGAGAGCAGTTCCAGCAGTGCCTCTCGCTCCACGACCCCAGCCACGCCTGCGCTCCTGGACGCCACCTCTCGCTGACCTCTGACCTTTGAACTCTCCTGTTTACTGATGAGACAGTGCCCACACTCCACTAAACCAAACTGAGGAATCTCCATCGCACTACGCTCCCGCTCTTTCAGTGGTCCTTGTTTCCCCTCGAGAGTATTTACACTTTGTCCAAATGCGTCCCTCTGAATTTCAGAAACATATCAGTTATGTTTAGCCAAAATATGAGTAAAACTTGAAGAATCGCCCTTAATAATGATGAATGATGTCCATATAAGGACATAAGAAAAGGGCTGTTGAACTGCAGCAGTTATATGGAAAGAATAAAGCACTTGGGTAGGATTTCCCTTTAATTGAGAGAATATTAAGTGAATGACACCCAGCCTTGAGACGTGCACTACTAAATTTACTTTAATAGCAACAAACAGAAGATATAATTTTTTTTTCTGTCTTTTAAAACAGAGGGAAACCTGTGATGTGATTCATTCCTCAGACAAACAACTTAGTATTTATTTAGTTTTTTCTGGCTTTAAGGGAAATGAGAAGTCCAAATATTCTACTTAAAGAATAATGATGATGAAGATATGAAACAAATAAATTTTAAACTGCTAACTACCTTGCTAGCGAGCCAAGAAATCTACACCGGACTCACCTCTCTGCACCATTGTGAACCCAAATGAATTCAAAGATGACAAATAATAAACCTGATCCAAACTTTTGTATTACACTGCCAAAGTGAGTAAGTAAGCGATAAAGGAGAAGCACTCATAACCAAACGCTAAAGCAACACCACCTCCTCAGCAGGAAAAGCCACTCTTGAGAAGACTAAGCTGTAGTCAATCAATGATGGCCCAGACTGTGAACAAGGACTATGCTGTGAACTACAAGAGAGACTTCATGGATTAGAAGAAACCCTGCCACATTGTGATTTAGGTAAATGGTAACTAAGAGTTGACAAAACCAGGAGAAAAGGAAGACAGCCTCAAAGGATCTATGGAGCTGCCAAAAACCTCAACTTAGTTTGCATAATAACTTACAAATTGTTTGTAAGTTGTTTTTTAAAAGCTCCAACGCAACACGGAATAGCTGTTACCTTTACCAACCTTTTCCAAAGCATGAGACAAATAGAGCATATCGAAGTGACTGGCGGTGTAGACTTGGTTCTCCTCTTTCTACCTCCCCTCCGCCCCAAATCTTCCTTTGACGCTCTTCCCTAAAGACTACAAACATGGACGCCCAAATCTCCCTGAATCCTGCTTTGGACTTTGCCTCACATTGCAGTGGGAAACACACAGGACTATTACTTGCTTGTAGATATTGTTCCTCTTTTCAACTTTTCGATAATGTCTCTTGTCGCTGATGTCCACATGTGCTGCCCAATTGTGTATATTCTGAGAAATGGACTTTGTTTTTGTTCAACTACTTTTTTGTTTCATTTCATTCTTGTCAGTTTGAAAATGAGCAGTGAAGTCAAGAGTTTGGACGCTCTTTGAAGGGAAAAACTGTCCCAGGTTGTACTTATTGTTTGATTTGTTGTATCTATATTAATGATGAAATGAAAGCCCACTTGTAGAATATTTTGTACTGCTCGCATTGTAAGACAGTGAGAGGACAGAGGTGCAATATGAAGAGAATTCAGCTACTGAATGGAACCTCAACAACTGCCCATAGGGTGTCATATAATATAGATACATATAAATATATTTAAAACATCAGTAACTTAATTAATGTGAATGTACATAGTATTTAATGAGGTCCAAAAATGTGTTTGCCAAATAACAGAAACCTTTAAGGATTAAAGTCAAGAATATGATTTTGTTCACAGTACATTTGTTTCTTTGATTTTGTTTTTTCATTTCTCAATCTCATTAAAACTGAAAAAGATGACCCAATGTGGAAGAGATAGTTTGGAACAGAGGAAGTTGCTCCAAGGATGAAAACAGAGCAAGAATAGATGCTGTCAGTCTTTCCTCATTATAAGAAAATTCAAATTGTACTTAGTACTTATATGATTTAGCACCACATTCTAAACAAAAGTGAATATGAAAATATTGACATCTCTGACATTCTGTCTTTTTTTTACATTTAATGACTGATTTTGATATGACATGCAAAACGGCCCTCTCAGACACCCCTCTGCATGTCTTGTTCTATCCAGTAAGATGCAAGGAAACTTTGCATTTTACATAATTTGAAGTAATATACCAGTGTTAAGCTAAAGCTAATTTGACACCCAATCATATGTAATGCTTACTTACTTTAAGTTTCTTTGACATACAGTTTAGGCTAACAACTTTCTCAGATTTATGGTCACCCATTTAAAGTCCATTCTATAGCAAAATGTGGACCAAAACATGAAAAAAGGAAATATTTTGGCATTGCAGACCATAGGAAAAGTACACTTGTTAAATACAAGCTTAGATTTGTGCCATTTGCTTCTTGCCGTTAACTGATCTCTCTTCATGACCCGTTCACACACCAGCTACCTCCAGTGACCATACAGCTAACCACCAGGAAACATTGGCCTGGGTTTTTGTAAAGCACGGCTGAAATGCAGACATGGATTCACACAAAATAAAAATAGCGAAAGGAGTTGTCACTTTGCCAGTCACTTTGCAAGTTCACAACATATTAACACAAGTCTACCCTACCATTACACTACCAGTCCAGACAAACATGTAGTACTGTGCAAAGATTTTTGGGAAGCCGAGTGCTTTAAAAATCCATTTGACTTCATTTTGATTTATATTTAGATCACTGTTAAAATCACAAAACATGTTTTGTACATTGATCCATATTTACTTAATTGTTCAAAGTTCCCAAGGCTATTGCACAATACTGTACACATCATATCTTTACTGTATAAATCATGTCTTCAAAAAATGTAACATGCCATTCATATTAAAAACCAATAGCGCGCAAACCAAAGTTATGCTGCCATTGCTACGTATGCTTTGATGTGCTGTGTGTGTTGCCAGATCTGTAAAAATGAAGTTCAATCTCTCTTCTTTGCCAGTTAACCAAAGCATCTGAAATACACACAACAAACGAATGAACAGCAGTGAATAGGCTACATCTTTCACATGTGGAGATCTTACTTAAGCAATCAAAGCTTTTGTTTCCTACACAGTGAATAGTGCTTAGCTAAAACAATAGGAGCGTCTTCTTTACAAAGCCTGATTACAGTTACAATGCCTTTGCAGAGAGATAACAAATGCATGGTAGATTTGTGATTGTATTTTTAAATGGCAATATATTGTTTTGTTTTTTATTTCCCTTTTATTTCATATCACCCAAACAAACTACTTGAAACCTTCAAAGCTTTAATCAAACATTGATGACAACATTGTACAATACATTACATTCACATCAATTGGTGACAAGTTCTTTTCGGTAAATTGTGTGTTCTTCCATGTCTGCACATAAGCCATCCCAGAAAACAAACCAAACCCATCATATCCAACAATGACCAAAATACAACCAAAAGCATTTGTGCTACTTTTATGTTGCGTTTTGAGCTCAGAAACAGGTTTACTTCAACATACATTTTATTATTCATAAAATGTCGTAATGCTTTATTTTTGCTATAAAAATGTTGTAAATGGCAAACACAGGAGGGCTCTGTCAATGTTGGATTCTGAAAATGTGAAAAATTGGGTGAAAATGAATTAAACATAATACAATACAGTAAAGACGTAATTTTAACATGTTACTATGTATCCTGCCCCAGAAATTATGAGTCTTTTGGTCAAACTGACACTGAAGATAATTTCAAATTTTTTCTTCAAAAGCCATTGGTCTGGATGGTCCTGTTTCTTTACATTGAAAGGTATTGTTTCTATATAGAGAAGCATACTGTATTGTGCAATAATATGGAAAACACATTCTGTAGGAAAGGTTGGCTTTTTGATTTTTCTCATTTAGTTTTCATTTTCCTCCTCAAAAAGGTCATGTTGCTGTTTTTAGATGAAGTAAACTGTGCCAGATGAATTAAATTCTGATTTATATTTATTTCTTGCATGCTTTCCTCCCTGTTGCTATAGGCTACTGCTCTATACTGCTCTTTAACTGTTCGCTCTGTTGGATGTGTGAAGCTGTAAAACATTCTAATTCAGGTTATTGTCTGTGTTGAACAATGTAACTGTGTAATTAAAACATGAAATCAAACATTTGTTGTGGATCTCATTCACTGTGTTCTCAAAGTGATAGCATTAAATAATAATGTAAAATATAATAATTCAACAAAACTTATATTTTTTACATGTTCCGCAGTTGGGCATTAAACACATCTGTCACATTTATAAAAGTATTCCTGGGTATTCTTGTTGCAAAAGAAGACTGTCCATTTTTAAGTGGACTCTAATTCAAGTCCTCAGATTTGACCTGTAACAAGATCTCATGGTGTCACATGTTTGTTACCATGGATATAATTTCAGTGCCATACTGTGGAACATTCCAGGTACAGCTATAACATCAACATCATTAACATGACAAGCAGGTGCACACCCTTCACTCAAAAAGTTACAAAATGTACCTTGCAGTACTCATTTTCACAAATAAACAATCAGATACACCTACAGTCTTTTAATTAAAACAATGACGACATGTGACTGTATTTATTCTTATTTTTTTTCTAATACCAGTTAATGTTTGGTCAGTTCAGCTATCAGCATCTGAACATCACATTGAGAAGAACTGTCTACTTTCCTGGCAAACTTATGAATGGGCGTGGCGGTGGGAGCCTTGTGGAAGCACGTGCCTTGCGCCAATCATCAGCATTCACCCGTGTGCGTCATGCGTCCCAATCACACAGGTGATTTCTATTAGCGTGACTCTCCGCTGGCAGGTGGAGCAGGAGTCCGCAAAGTCTCTTCTGTGGGGGCTGCTCTGTGGCAAACTACTGCAGTTAGCTTTGCAGATGTGCAGGTTGAGCAGTGAACATGGCGGAGAACCACATGGATCAAGACTACATGGGGGGCGATTCTTTCGGAGAGCATTACGCAGAGGACCCTGTAAGTAATTTTCTCTTTGGGTCTCTATGTGAAGTAGCATCATTGATTATTTTGAGGTGCACAAACAACGTCGTGTTGCTCTGTGTTGCTAATGCTAAAATTTCATAGATCTTACTTTTTGGGGATACAGCCAGGATAACGCAGGAGTCATGAATCTGCAGGACACGCCAATCATCTTGCTGCGTAATGTCGCATTTCCTGTAAAAATGTGGGGCAGTGTGCCGTTTCATTCTACTGTGGATATGCTTTAGCATAAACATGTAGGCTGACATGAGCAGATTACATCAATTGGAGGCAGACATTGTCTTTTAAATATTGTGATATATGCCCACTCACAATTAAATGTACACTTGACAAAGGCAGCCTTTAACAGCAGAATATTGATTAAAAGTTATTAGAATCTGAAATTGCAGCAGTGTTTGAAAAGCCTAATGTTGGATAGGTCTGTAGGCTGTAGTCTATAAGTAAGTTAATGTGGAGATCTTTAGTATAATTTGACAGCTAACCACTTCTTAAATCTTTGTGCTTTAAAAATGTTATGTTTATAGGAGCTGGCAGCTATCAAGGCCAGGGTACATGAGCTGGAGATGGAGGAAGAATCAGAGCGCCTCAGAGAGGAAGAGGAGCAGTGTGATGCTGTAGATATGCAGCTCCTGACCAGTAGCCCTCGGCTTGGTGAGCCCAAAGGTCTGTGCTACTCTTGTCTCTCCTGTTTCGCACAATACTTCTCATATATTTAGGATGTCTAGAGCATATTTTTAGCCAGGTGCGCAGAGCTTTGCAGCCTCCAGGCAGGTGAGGCATCGCATCCTTCCATCTGGTGAACACCTGGGATGCTTGTGTGGCCGCAGCAGCATTCACATGTGCCTCATCACTGCCCAATGAGACGAGAACCAGAAGGGTCCTCCTTTCCGCCTCCAGCTACTTTCTGCTTCTGTGGTTCCCTCTTGTCTTCTTCTCTGTCTTTTATTCAGTTTAGGGCTCTGGGATGTGCCTGGGCCAAGTGATGAAATCAAATGACATCTTACTGCAATATTGTTAATATTTTATTTGTTCCTCAGGGCCATTTTACAACATGACACCCGAGGAGAGAATAGATGCTGACAACAGATCGGTCTACGTAGGAAATGTAATATTTGTAGTTCACTGCTATATTTAAATTAAAACCATAATCTTTGACCAGCAATTCAAATTCCAGGTGGACTATGGTGCTACAGCAGATGAGTTAGAAATCCATTTCAATGGCTGTGGTCCAGTGAACAGAGTGACCATCCTTTGTGACAGGTTTTCTGGTCATCCAAAAGGGTATGGATCTACGAACAAAATGTTTTCACTCCATAAGGGTGGACTGCTAGTTTTAAATATATATATATTTTTTGTCCTTTTTCTGTATAGCTTTGCTTACATAGAGTTTTCTGATCGAGATTCTGTGGAGAGTGCCATTGGACTGCATGAGACTTTGTTTAGGGGTCGAGTTCTCAAGGTAATATGCAACCTAATAACCAATAAGTACTTGGTATTGTATTTTAATATGCTGCTCTACATGAAACCCTTTATGGACTTGTAGGTATTACCCAAAAGGACAAACATGCCAGGCATCAGCACCACTGATCGCGGTGCCCACCGTGGAGGTCAACCCAGAGGCAGGGCCAGAGGTTTTCGCCCTCCCAGGTACCCCAGCAGCTCTCGGGGCAGATTCAGATACCAGACACCCAGACCGCAACATCAGAACCCACACCCTTACTACGGAGGCCCTCCTGTGGGCAAGAGGCAGTGGGGACATATGGATTATCATGAACAGGTGCCAAAACGCTATCCTTGTCTTCTCCTCATCACTCCACCATCAGAAGAATTGGGCGCTGGATCAAGTGGACACCACTATCCACACCAACGTTAAAATTTAAGAGGCCTGGGCTGAATGATGGACTTAAATAGGCTGACAAAGTTTTGCCTACAAGTTTAAAAGGAAAAAAAACAAATCTCCTCAAAGGAGTGTGCATATTAACATTATTGCATGGACAATTTGCATCAATGTCTTTTTAAATTGTTAAAGTATACTTGTAAACAAATAAATATTCCAGTGGTTTTTACAGGCCTGCAATGATTTATTTACAAATTCATAATTTACAAGTACAACACAGTAATCAATGGGAAGGCTTTATGTACAGTGATGATAGTGATAGCAAAAGTTAAGCTGTTTGGACCATCATCCCAGAAACGATACCATCAAATGCCCTGGAGAGAAAAAAAAATATTATTGAAATGTTAACAAAATAAGTAAATAAAAATCAGTCTTACTTGGACTGAATTGGGTCTCCGGGATTGTGAAAAGGGTTGCACATGACATCAGTGAAAGAATTGTGCAACTTTCTAAACATCTGAAAAGTAAATGCATTTATAGTATTGAACATTTTCAGTATTCAAGGAAGAAAATCCACTTACACTCCTAATTTCATTGTCTCGTAGTGATGTATTTGATGAATCCACAACTATGACAAATTTTACTTTGGAGTTGGTCACATAACCATATCTAATTAAATGGTCAAGGAAACTGTTATTCAAGTTTAGCAACAGTCTCACAACAAAGTACAACAAAATTACAAATGCATCACGTATATTACACTAGATTCTTTCTGATCGATCCTTTTTGAAGTGTTATAATGGATTTATTTTTATCGTCTGACCGAAGCCTTTCCATAAAACTATGGCCCTTAGGTGGCACACGCACGACACTTGTTAAATTCCTGTTTGAGCAGAAATATAAAGCGTTATTCAAAGACAAAGGATACACTTTGTAGTCCTCAGTTGGGTAGAGCAGACCTAGGTACAGTTCTCGCTGGTCGCCGATGGATTTGCCCACCGCTGAGATCTTCTCCTCCACCACATCCAGAGACGTGTGGACTGTGTAGTGGAATTTAAGCTCATTTTGAGTGGGAACACTTCGGATATAAAGTGGGTAGTTCTGTAAAATAAAAAGACAAATCATATTGCTGTACACAGAATCCATAAATGGTAAATAACACCGGATGCTAACATTGCTAGCTCAATTTCACTAGACTGCGATGGTTGCCTCGTCACCTGACAAACAGCCTGCATTAGACGCCAAGAGCATTGGGGAAATGTACTGGCAATCAAATGTATGCCGTGGGGTTAGTCTTTCAAATGAAATGAAGAGAAAAATACCTCTTTTGCGATCACCGCTATGCACACCGCCATGTTTATTTCCTGCTTGCGTTCCGGTGATGATCACGTGACAACTCCGTATGCAATTCAAGCTGTAGCGTAAAAAAGCACCACACACAAATTTACTTTACATTTTCATACAGCGCAATAAGGGAATCTAGTTGCATAAAACAAATAAATTGGAAGTCTCAAAGCGTGTGTTGGCAAAACTTCAGGATTTCAAATCGATGCGCATGTCTCCTCTAGTCACGTGACACGTAAACCAAATATAAAAAAGAAAACTTCCTCAAGTAGGCACTCACATGATTCAACTTCAGCAATGAGGGAGAAGTCTGTTTTTACTACTTTGAGTCTCCTCCATGTAATATGTTTTTGCCTGATAGCTTCAGCTGCCAGCTCTCCAAACATCATCATTATGCTTATGGATGACGTAAGTTGGTTGTGATTCTTTATAAGTTTGTGTAACACTCTGATGAAGGTAGACAAAATATAGAAAAGTTAAATTTGGGTTTTTCAAATTGTATCGAAGACACATTTAATATAGTATTGTTGTATTGTATTGTCTTGCTGTTACTACTTGTTTTTAGATGGGATGGGGTGATTTGGGGATTTTGGGTCAGCCATCCAAAGAGACCCCAAATTTGGATGCCATGGCAGCTCAGGGCATGTTGCTCCCAAACTTCTACACTGCAAATCCTCTGTGTTCCCCTTGTAAGTCTTCATCTGTGTTGGTATTTACATGTGTAAACCAGCAGATCTGGTTTACTTAATGAAAGGAACAAGCCAAGCAATTACTGATTACATTTTACTTACACTCTTTATTTGGTACACATATTTTGTTTTCTCATAGCTAGAGCTGCTCTTCTTACTGGGAGGTTACCTGTCAGGAATGGTTTCTACACTACCAATGCACATGCTCGAAATGGTACGCTCAATAAATTATTTAAAATTTGCAAAATATATATCATACAGTTAAAGAGTTGTGCATTTTTACAGCATACACCCCGCAAGAAATAGTTGGTGGAATCTCTAATGATGAGATTTTGTTACCAGTGGTGCTGAAGAAGAAAGGCTATGTCAGCAAAATTGTTGGCAAATGGTATCGTATGCATTAATAATATTCGGTCCATGTTACTTATTATGTTCGATGCACAACTACAATACCCACCCAGTAGTATTGTATGTTTTCATGTGTGTGTTCTTTACTTCTGAGTCTTGTTTCTATTACATATTAATGATTCTAATTGTATACATAATTAAAAGATGTTTTCTTTTTCATGTATTATAGGCATCTTGGGCACAGACCGCAATACCTTCCCCTGAAGCATGGATTTGATGAATGGTTTGGTGCTCCAAACTGCCACTTTGGTCCTTACAACAACAAAAAACGTCCTAATGTTCCTGTATACAACAACAGTGAGATGGTTGGAAGGTAATGTTCAAACTGCCAGTTATAATAATAAACCTATAACAATGTCTTCTCTCTCTTCAAATTGACTTATGAAGGACTTTGAGTGCCAAGTATTTTTCCTTATGTACTAGTTTTGTTTATTTCGCTACTTAACTTTCTCCGACAAAGCTAATTGACTATTGAGGGTCATCATAATTTGCAAGCAATTAAACAAAGAAAAAAAAATCTAGAGTACATAATGTACTGCCATATTTTCTTGATGATGATTTTAGACTCATTTACCTTTTCTTAAAAATGGTGGTGCGGGTGTTGAGCATTTATCCTCTGACCAGAAAATAAAATCATACATTATGTGATTGTCACTGCTATTGTGATTTTGCCCTCTCCACTCTCAGTACTGTGGTTAGCCAGGACAAGACGACATCTGTGTTCACCACTACAAACCCCTAATGGAAAAGAGAATACCTGAATATAAACTAAATAAAAATGGCATTTCTGTAGTGGGACTGTGTGAATTTCTGTTGCAGGTACTATGAAGAGTTTAAGATCCTTCTAGATACTGCAGAATCCAATCTTACACAGATCTATTTGAAGGTGAGACTTGCGATATATTGCGTTTCTCTCACTGTTTTAAAATGCCTCCGTTTTAGGGCTGCACAATTTTTCTCGGCCAAAAATTAAATTGCAAATTCAGTTGACACAATAATGAAATTTAAAAAGCTGCAATTATTTAGATATTAGCCACCACTCTGTTTACCACTCTAACAAAGTGTACTTTACAGGAGGGGTTAGACTTCATTTTCCGTCAGACTCAAGCCCAAAAGCCATTCTTCCTGTACTGGGCTCCTGATGCCACTCATGCTCCAGTATACGCCTCCAAGCTCTTCAGGGGAAAGAGCCAACGTGGAAGGTGCTGCCATTTTACTCATAGAACAACTGACAATACTAGAAAATTCCACAGCATTGCATTAAACATATCTATTTCTAAGGAGACAATCAGGTGACACCATCAAGTAAATTTAAGATCAGATCTGGACAGATGCTTTCCCCCTCAGAAGAAAGCTTTTTATCTTCATGTCCACAATTAAAAATACACCTATAAATGTATAAATGCATAGAAAGATTTGATTAATGCCATACTGTGGAACATTCTAGGCAAAGCAATAACATCAGACCCTTGCCAGAAATTATATATAGTGCTTTAAATAAATGAATGCACCAACTTCCATGGTACTACCACAGGTGATCTGTTTTCATGATGCAGATATGGTGATGCTGTGATGGAGCTGGATTACAGTGTGGGTCAGATTTTGTCATTGCTCAAGTCTCTGGGCATAGACAACAATACTTTTGTATTCTTCACCTCAGATAATGGTGCTGCTCTGATATCAGGGCCTGAAGGTATTTTGAACAAAGCTTGTCTAATAATTGCAACAACCTTTGCCTGGAACGATTATGTGACTATTTTAATTCACAGGTGGCAGCAATGGGCCTTTTCTCTGTGGGAAGGAGACAACTTTTGAAGGGGGGATGAGGGAACCAGCCATTGCATGGTGGCCTGGACATATAAAAGAAGGCTTGGTAAATTTTCAATATAAACTTAATTCAACAGGTGCAAATTTCACATCATACTTGTTGAGGGGATCATGAGTCATCAGATGATTATTTTTTCTAATGTCAACAGGGTTTCAGAGTTCGTGAAAGCAGAAGTAAATTTCACTCACACTGTATTTAAGGTTGCAGTTTACACATTTCATGCATTATTTACGTCTTTACACGGCATTTTGGATACTTAAGAATGGCAAACTTGCTCCAGGAGATTGAGCTCCGTGAACACAAAAGATGAACTGTTTGATTGTAGCAGCAAAGTGTGTGGGCGCCTTTTACTGTTTCCTAAAATACAGTATTTTTGGCAAGAGCTGCTGCCCCAACACTTTCCCCCCTTCCCAATTTAACCCCCCACCCACACAGTGATCCTCTAAGCCTGTGCATTCTGCAAATGACTTTTAATTGTATTAGGGGCAGCTGTGACACGGGGCTGTGACGCGGGGGGATTTGGTGCGGAGCGTGCGGAGGCTGCAGTCTGCGCAGTAAGCCTTGCCCCTGGCTCATCTCACAGGGGTGTGCTGCGGCCTGATAGCACTGCAGAGGAGCCAGGGAGAGGGGGATTGGGAGCGTCTTAAGCGGCTAATCTGTTTGTGTGTTTGCTGAGGTTGGATTGAGCTGTAATGAGGACTTCAGTATCTGAATATGCCAGGCGCGCAGGATAAAGGAACGAGAGGAGGAGGGGGGCAAGGAAGGAAGCAGCTAAGAAGTAATGGAGGTGGTTGGTGCAGGAAAGAGAAGGAGCAGAGCTGAAGAAGCTGGCATTGCCTAGCTGCCAGGAGTGATTTTACGTTTGCCATGCTCCGCCACATTTTAATTGACCGCTGTTTTTACATTTGCATGTGCAAGTGTGCAGAACATGTCTGTGTCCTTTGTTTTATCCCACATGCCAATGTAGATGCTTGATTAGTGGTGTACGTAAACACTAAACAGAGGCTCCATTTTGAAGTGAATGCAAACATATGTACATAGTGATGCACAACATTGCCCGTGTGTCACGTGAGTGAATGCAGTATGGAGATCTACAGATCCTCCTTGAGGCTCTGAAAGGTTGTGATGACAAAGCTGCTTTGTTGGACCTATACTGTAGCACGGATTTATCACTTTGTGCTGCATGGGCAAAGGACAGAGCCAGAGTGGGGCTATTTTATTTCACATACTTTTGGAATCTCTGTTGATCTGCGGTCTATAGTCTATAAGCTGCTGGAACAAGTGTGATAGGGTACAAAAGCAACACAAGCCATTGTTTAAAGGGATTTGTTACAGTTTTAATATCCAACTTGGACGCACAAACATGCACTAGATTCTCAAAAGTAATGCAGCTGTTTTGGTTTGACAATTTAAGGTTTAGTTTACAAAACCTGAGCACTCAGAACAGCTAGAAAGTGTACTGGAATGATGATGCCCGGTGTGTAGATGCATTCCCCCAGTGCCTGAAGAGGCCAAGGCTCTGTTCACCAAGCAGGGGGTGTGGGCGGGTCCTGGCCCTGCACTATTGTACTGTATCCCATCTTCTATTGTTGTGTTTTATCAGACTGGGGACACATGAGCAAAGCAGAGATAATAGGGATTGAAGCACTGGTTTTGTGATAACCAGCAGGAGTCACAGCACTGAAAGAGAGATGACAGTGAAAGTGATGGAACAATAGGAACAAAATACATGTTTTGTGTCCAAAAAGACAAATATCTCATATATAAAATAGAACATGTGAATATGCTGCTCCATAAAATGAATTATTACCATTCAGAATGTTAAAGAAATCTCAAATTAGTGTTGCTGCCAGGATTTTGATTCTTCTGTCCTTTTTGTCCTGTCTTTAGTTTAGTGCTGCAGTGTTTGCATATATCTGTGTGAGGGGGACTTTTAAAAGTGAAAAATGGAGAGGAGCTAAATGTGTTTGTGTGTGAGAATGAGTGTCTGGATGTGCAGATAGATCAGGGAATGCATTGCAGAGTCTTTTCTGCAGCGAGTTCAGTGGCAACAGAAGAAAAGGGAATTCATTTCAGTGCTTAGAGTTAGTGTGTGTGAGTGGAGCGGTGTGTGTGCCGGCCTGCGATAGCAGCAGCGGCACACGGCGCTGCAGCTGCACAGCCCTGATAGTGCTATCTGATTGTGAGCGTGCCGTCTTCCTCTAAGGCTCGCTCAGGAGAGAATGGAACGGAAGATCAAGGATGACAGCAAAAAAATGGCATTTTATCTGAAAATAGTTCAAAGTTTATAAATAAAATAAAGCTTTTCAGTGGGACTGGGAAAGGGAGATAAAACAGCAGCTCACTCCAGCTCCAGCGCTGCCCGGGCCGTGTCCTCTCAATGCTTTTACCATTTCCTCATCCAGCAAACTAATTTAAAGACACATTTAAATAAACTGGGAGTCAACTGGTGACTAAAGGCACACATATCACATTAAAACTATGAAGTGAAATGTTAATCATGCTTGTGTGAAAAACACTGACTTGTGCAAACTTTTACTACATGTACATATGTTTTGAATTGTAGGTGAACTATCAGCTCTCTAATGTAATGGATCTCTACACTACAAGTTTGGCTATAGCCGGCATTACTGTCCCTGATGATCGAGTACTGGACGGACTAGACCTGACACCTGTCCTGCTGAACAACTCTGACTCTCTCAAAAACAGGTAAGAGCATCATGAAACTAAATATATTATTAACATAATAACAGGTTTTATAATGTTATTTACCTATTTTCAAGGCCTGTCTTTTATTACCGTGGGAATGAGCTGATGGCTGTGCGCATGGGTCAGTACAAGGCGCACTATTGGACCTGGAGTAACTCCTGGGAGCAGTTTAAAACCGTAAGATGCCTGCAGACTCTGTCCTGACTGTTTTATTCGCTCACCCTTTTGTCTCTCCTAATCTCCCTCCACCACAAACACTTTCTCTGCTGGAGTTATCTCTAAAATGCCTCATCAGTTGACTGCTGTGTACATCAGAGCATAATGAATATTAATGAAGAGCCCCCACATCAGCAAACTTACATCATTCATCAACTAGTTGACGTGTTTGTTAACTCCAGTGGGTTTTTTTCTTCCTGTCTGTTTATGTGGCTCGCTCCCTGCTGTAGTCATTCTTTTTGGTATCACGGAGCTTAAAAGACGGAGGCAGCAGTGTCTCTGTACTAATTACTTGAGCGGGGCTGATTAGACATATCAGAGGAACAGTCAGATCTGACTCTGAGGCAGGACACGAAGGCGCGTCTTCACTTCTCTGTCCATAAAAACATGTCCCACTCTCCTCTTCTTTGATCCAGTTTGTTTTATGCCCCATCGGTCGCTTAAATTGCTCTCTCCTTCAGGGCTGCTGAATCAATAGTGGCCTCCTTTATCAACTCATGTGAACTGAAGTGGAACTTCACAAATAATGGTGTCTGATTGCTTGTGAGTTGCCTATTGATTGGTGTGTGTACATGAAAGAGGGAGAATAGGAAAAACATGCACATGCATGTTGTGCCCTCCATACAGATGCCCGTGACTCTGTGTTGAATAGGGCAACTCAGCTTGCTTGTTTTCAGTTATTTACTTTACCAAAAAAAAATGAATTTGAAATGCTGTTCAATTACATTTGATTCCTTAGTTATGTCCATTAACCCATTTTGGTAGAGGTATGATTGCTTCCATTGACCATTTTCATTCTAAAAGTATTTTTTTATTTAATTTGCTAACCGAGATCGGAGAAAATAAACAGGGGAAAAAACAAAATTGCTGGTTAATAGCTGCTGAAAGTGTTGCTCTGTCCGAGCTGTATTCTTGCTGCTCAGCCATGAGGAAAATGAGAAATTTCAAAGGGTTTAAAAGGCTCTCATCAGGTTCTCCTGAGGCAGAACAGTGATGTTAATGCTCAGAAAATAGACTGTCTCCAGTCTTTAGTCTCTGGATTATATAAAATCAGTTATGCTGCTCCATAAGATATGTGACTGCATAAAGATATTTTAGCCTTGTTGAAGTTCCTCATTGTGGTGAATAAACACTGACTAATGGTTGTATCTTGACACCTGTTTGTGTGGTATATGCAGTGGTTTTGTTTTATAGTTTGTGCTGTTGTTCAATAATAACTGACTATAGCCAGAGTGCTGAACTTTTTATTCTTACATTCTGGAGTCAGTCGTATTACTATTCTGTTAAATATGTGCTGTACAACATACAAATAAACAATATGTGATTATAATGAATTTGCTGGATAAAATGTGTGCAAAAGTTACAGGAGAAAAGTTTGATTTCGTTCTCACGCTTCAGAGCAGCTGCAGAATATTACCTTTTCCAAAAAATCCATCTGGCCACCCCTGGGTGTCTCTGCACCTTATCTCATAATAGCGAGCGCTCTGTTCCAGTTTGAAAGCGGCCTAGTTGTATCCATAGCATTAATGTCAAGGAAGATAGGGAGTTCTTCTTTTCAGTCCCGCTACAAGAGACAGTCTGAGAGATACACGCAGCAGGCCTTTTTCTCGCCGCTCCTCTGGGATTGGAGTTTTTTTTTCTGCATTTCTAAGATGCTGCCTTCACAACATAGGACAAGTCCAGATCAGACGAGGTTGAGCGGGGCGGGGGGTATCTATCTTCTCACACACTCACTCCCTTCTATATGTATTTTGAGGTGCTCTGTTTAGTGATCACAGAGGGGTGCAGCAACAGTGGCTTACAGATGAATGCATTCTCAATATTGCTTCATCAGAAAGTGTGTGTGTATATGTGTGTGTATGTGTATGTGTGTTTTTGAAGGCAGCAGCACATCTCCAGGGGGTTGTGGAGGAGGGAGAGTGACTCAATCAGGCTGTGATCACTGCCAGACTCTGGGGCAGGGCTCACAGAACTGGCTGAAGGACCATTTACATATACAGTAGACCTGCTTTATGAACTGGAGACACTAACTAACTACAGTGATTCAGGAATATGATGATGACACTCATTTCTAGTTGTTGTACATTAGTCGGCAGCAATGTTTCTTTTATTAATTACAATTATTTTGCAGTCTGTGTATTGCAAGGTATCAAATGGCACCACAACATCCTCTAGGCCAGTAATATTTAATGCAGGTGGGTGAGAGCAGCTAAAATTAATATTGTTCAGATGCAGATTTTTGTTGAAATACAGTGAGTTTTTTTTAATCTAGTTTAAATGATCAGGTTCACCATTTGTGAATTTATAATTTGGGAAATTTCATGGTCCAGTGGTATCAATAGAGAAAAGTGTCTCTTGCTCTGCATCTGGGAGTATTACATTCTTACATTCAAAAGCATATATGCTATAGTAATACAGCTGAATAATACTATTTTTGAACAGATAATGTTATTCAAGCATAAATAAATAGTACCTCTAGGGTTTTATAAGTGAATTATTTAATAAACAATAACTGTTAAAACTATATTAAATGTCTATCACTGAGCATTGAAACATAACATTGCTTAACATTGCTAACCTACCATGTGTATTGTGAAATCAATATCAAGAAGCAATGCTATGAGTATTTATAAAAAAAATAAAAATAATAATAATAATATGCTGACAAATTTTTTTAGACAAGACATTTTAAGAAGAGTTACAAGTGGAACATTTGTGTAACTCACATCAATGTTAATTCAAATACACTAACTACATATGCACAATTGAGAAATCTTTAAAACCATGATGTATTTTTATGACCATAATGCTTACTTTTTCTTTTTTGGTTTTGCAGGGAATCAACTTCTGCCCCGGCCAAGAGGTGCCTGGTGTGACCACTCATGATCAAATGAACCACACTTTACAACCACTCATCTTCCACCTGGGACGGGATCCTGGAGAGAAGTACCCAATCAGGTCCACCAAAACTATAAGTACTACTTCCTACTATTACTACTTCTGCAGCAACATAAGTACTAAGGTATTTTTGTCTGTTGCTAACACGCTGTATATATGGTGTATGATCCATGGTGATTTAGTGGTATAGAGAGGTAGAGTGCATTGATTTGTTCAGCTGCTGTTCGCCTGATTAGACTCTGGTCTTTGTGATTGCAAACAGCTCAGTGAAGATCACAATCTGCCTTTCGACCCTCTGCAGGTCACACATGCAGGAGAAATGGTGCAGCTCTAAATTGAGAATGAATGCTGTTTAATGGGGTTTTGTGTGTCTCTGCTTGTAGCTCAGGGAGAGTTAAGAAACACTAAGGACACTAACAATACCTGAAAAAGACATTTCTGTCCAAATAACAAGATTACAATTTGTTTTGTTCATATTGTCACTATTTTTGAAAATGATATTTACATATATGCATATGTAATTTAGCTTTTTTTTTAACTTAATATACTTTCTATTGAGTTATAGGCCAACATAAGTGACATAAAAGCCACTACCTTGTATTACCATTGCCATCACTGGTGCCATAAAGAACTACTATGGCTGTTGATGAAGTTGGCAGCCACACTTTTCTTACACAGCCGGGCCTGAAGAGGTAGCTTACTAACATAAGTGTGTGTAGTAGTCAAAGCATAATGCAACATAAAGCAAATTTGAGTATACCAAAAAGTGCAGTTTTAAGAAACATTTTAACCTTTGTTTTCTCTCTTTGCTATCTAATTCACCAAAGTTCTCTCTTTGACATCTTTTAGTGAGATTAGATGACAAAACATTTAATTTGGCCTACCTTTTAGCCTCGCAATTTAAAAATAAAAGAGGCTAGATTCAATTAGTATGCAGCCCTGTGATTCTCGGTATAAGAGAATACAAACTTATATCATCCCATAAAATTTGTATTCGTATAGTTGTATTTCATGTGCACAGAGAAGGGTCAGAGGAGTTGTCTACAAGGTCAGACTCCATGCCTTTCTACATGACACTATCAATGCAATCTGCAGTTTTAATTATTTTACTCCTAAATCTGGCCTTTAGTTTCACTGCTTCCTACTTGGTCTGTCCTTCTTGTATCCACGGGGACCTCGCTTCTGTGTGTGTGCGTGCGTGTGTGTGTAACATTTTGTCCATGTGCTCTTCAGTCCCCCAGCTGGACCGACTGCCCAGATATCATTAATCACTGTCTACACCTAAAGAGCCACTTAAGATGATGTAGGGGCTGTCTGCACACATACCTTCAGTACTGTCGCACGGCACTGTACACAGGGGCAAAGTCCTGAATCTAAAGATGAGATTAAAATTGGGAAAGCTGGTGCATCAGTGAGTCTCATGTTTATTCTCAGTCTAGTATGGCAGAAACTAACACATGTTTCAGTAGTCATCTTGTTTATTTCTATTCTATTCTAAATTTTAGACTTTTTAAATAAACTTTTTTTAATAGGAGGTGTAAATGTTAAGAAAAAGTAATATAAAATATAAAAGTAATGTAATGTTAATAAAAATCCCACAACTGCTTATTCTTTTTGCGAGTTTGATATTATAATGCTGCTGTCTTTGTTAAGCAATTTCATGTTTATTACAATAGTTAATGCTTATTTCAGTAGTCAGTTAGTCAAGGCTGTCATACATTTTAGCTTACATTTTAAATCATTATTTAGGACCTTTACATTGTGGTTTGTCAATGCCTATTTTAAGTGAGTCCTGGCAAGAAGCAATCGGGAACATAATTTATACTCATACCCTTTTCGTATAAGACCAATGATATACAGTATGAAAAGAACAAGTGGAGGTTAGCGGCACATTTAGAGACAAATGATAATTGTCATTTCTGATATTTCAGAATGGTATCAAAATGAGTCTTTTGTAATTAGCAATTTAGCCTGTGTAGTGTATACGAACCTCAAGGCTGGAGAAATGGAATGGGTTCTGTCAGGAAAGAAATCTAGTATCTGTTTTTTTGTTTTAAACAATCAATATGAGTATCAGTACAAGTAGGTGAGGGGATTTGCTGAGGTCTGTATGTACATGGTTCTTGTATGTACATGGACAAGCCATATGTTGATCTATGTCTGTAGTTTTGGTGGTCCATGCCTTTCTGGTCTTATCTCAGATCCAATCTGGTCATGCTCCTTTCCCTGCCTTCTCCTTGTGCATCTCTGACCTGTATAGCCATAAGGTTAACTCATCCTCCACTCTTAGCAGCGGCTTTCCTCCGACTCCCTGTCCCAAGAGCCCCCCTTGGTCAACCCCAGCACAGACCAGGCCCTCTCTCTGCAGGCGGCGCGGGCTCAGACTGGCCTCATCTGCTGCCTGCCACCAAGCTCTTGTATCGCCAATCAATAGTCCTCAGTGAAGTGCTCAATTTCCAGTGGGGAGGAGAAGGCGCAGAGGGGAGGGGCTGGGCAGGACAGATGTATTTGATTGTCTCCTCAATTCCCCCACCTTCTGCTGTGTGTGTGTGTGTGTGTTTGTGTACGCGTGTGTGTGGGTGCAATCCTGTTATGAATCAGTAATCAGAGTGGTGACACACCTGAGCAATGCCCCATCCCCCTTGGGTGCCATACATTATAAATCAAAAGACTTCATTTGCATACATGCTGCTTATTATTCCAGATTTTGCCTCTACACCACTAAGCTAAGGGTTATAATCATGATAATGAGCTGTGCTGACTGTGGGCTTTTCATTATGTGTTTGCGAAGGGGGCATAAACAAATGGTATTATTATTTTTTGATTTAGAGGTACGCACTGTAAGATTTTCAATGCATAGACAAAACAATAGAAACTTTTTGACCAGCACAAGTTTCTGGGTGCAGGGCCGTGCTTGGCTTGCAGACACGTTTGCGGGAATTGAATGCTTAATGCTCTCTGATAAATCTTCCTTACATTTACTTGTAATAAGATGCTTTATCAGTTATCATTAAATGAATCACAGCTATCGGGAAAGGAACAGATAGTAAGAAATGAAATATCCCCCGTGCTGATTGGGATCATGGGAAGCAGAATTTGCGATTTTAGATAGCTGAGGCAATTTAATCTGAATCCATGTTTTTTCACTGAAAGAGGGAAGATTTATCCTTATCTTCTTTGGGTCAAAACTCAAACATTAGCATCTGTATGATGAGCATGGCACAGAGAATGAGACTAATTGCAGCCAAAGCAGTACCAGTCGAATAATTGTGGGGTAAAGTAAAGAGTGAGTATCGGGGATAGGAGCAGGTGCTAGCTGATGGAGGAAGTGTGCTGCCCGGTGGGAGCTCCGAGAGGGAGGGGAGGTGTGAGCTGGACAGAGCCTGGGGTTATTACTCTAATTGACACTTCACCTCAGGCACATGCACATGGTCCCCGGGGGCCAATCAGAGGGCTGGCTCGGAGCGCAGGGAGGAAGCCGCTCTGGCACAGGTGCTGCTGGAGAGTGTATCAGGGGTGTAATTGCACTGCTCATATTTGTCTATACGTGTGTCACCACCAGCGCAGCGCCCAATCCCCAACACACACACACAGCCCATTAACCTACAGGTCCTACTGAGAGCGGCGTTCCTTTGAAAGCCTTCAGGGCCCCATGTTTTACACTCTGAATATAATAATGCACAGAGGTGCTCAGGCTCGCGATGTCCAACAGCAGTAATTGAGAGACAGGGGATGGGAAAGGGGTCACACGGGTCACCCACTGAGTGGGTTTTCCCAGAAGCTATGAGCAGATGACCCATGTATATGTATGCACTGTGCCTGTTTTCTTTACACATGCTTCACAGTGTATATATAACTAGCATAAATTTGATATTTTTGGAGGTGGAGATTTTATAGTATATATGTAATAAGAGTTTTAAACAATTAATTTTGTAGTTAGAAATGTAAGTGCAATTTGAACTAGAATTTCTTGCTTTATTTTATTAGTTTGGATTGACTAATGTTTTTAATATGAATAATAAGTCTGAGTTTGAATGCACTGGAGTGACTCATCAAAACACAATAGGCCATTAATTTTCCAAGCTTCTTCAGCTGCCCTATGAGGCCTATGGAAACATCTGACAGTCTACACCAGCAGTCTTCCCAACTACCACCAGCCCCTCACTGATCAAATTCACAGGAAGAGTGTGGCAAAAGTCTTGTCCACTGACACTACATTATAAACTGCTAGTGATGGATTCAAACCACCAACCTTAAGCCACCTTCTCGTTATGAGATGGCTCCTTAACAATCTGGCCACTGTCACCCCATGACAAATATAATTAATGCACTGAAGAAGTGTATGTTTTTAGATGACGATGTTCTTATCATTACTCTATGTCTGTAGTGTGCTGACCAAAGAGTACCTGGACGTCATGAAGACACTCACACCAGTTGTGCAGCAGCATAAAAAATACTTGATCCCTGGAGTTCCTCAGCTCAACATGTGTGATCTGGCCGTAATGGTGAGTTAAATTAATTTAATGATAACCACAAGAAAGTACAGTTCACTCTTTTAACATCTGTAGCGGTACAAAATCAGTAGTAACACAATAACTAAAAGCGAACATTAAGCTCACGCGGTAGGTTCTCAATTTATTCATGTAGCAGCAGTGCCCTCTTGTGGCCTACATTGGAAGCACAACTGGGCTGTGACTGGCCATTTAGGGGAGACTAAATTAATTATGGACAGATAATTGTTACAGTTATAGTGGCACAATGATGTTAAAACAAATGTAGTGTAATATTGCACTGGAGCAAATACTCAAAAAATGTTTTGATATTTTGATATTTATGTTGATAGAACTGGGCTCCTGAAGGGTGTGAGAAACTGGGGAAGTGTTTGAAGCCTCCTGAGTCCAAGCCATGGAAGTGTTTTTGGCCGCATTAAACTAATCCACTGGGACTAAAGCATAACTTGCACAGAAAGTCTTTTCTACAATGTCATTTGATAATGTCAGCCCTGGATGAGAGAATATAATATAATGTATAATACAGCTAAATCTGTTTCTTTTTCATGCTTTGAGTAGTACTGGTTCTTTTATTATTATTATTAGTTGTTTGTTTGTTTTGTTGTTGTTTTTTGGTTGTCTTTGTTTACATGATCTGATGGAAAAGTAAAGTTCTTTTTCCAAGTGAATTTTAAATAAAGGCATTCATGAGGGTACATTTATTACTGTAGCAATGATAATTATTATATGGAAATTCTACTGAAATACAGTTCTGCTTAGCCTTAGTCCACTTCATTCTTTCTTTAGTAATTTCCTCAGCAAACAGGACATTGCTCACAGTTTCCTGATTCAAATAAAGTATTAGTTCTGCAGCATCGTGTCAGACAGGCAAAGTGAAACGCCACAGATGGAAGTAAACTTTACTTTTCTGAATCCTCTTGGATCTTGAAACTTGCGGAACTGGTAAGCAACGCACAAGTAAACCTTCACGCCATTTCCAGAGAACTGGATTTCGAATTCAAGGTTTGAGTTTAGTGCTGCCCTCTGCTGGACACTTTTTGCGCTGTAATTGTAAAACAGAAGAGCGTTATTTTTTTATTTTCTTTTACAGACAATCTTGTGTTTGCTGTGTTTGTGAATTTTTCTGTAGTCATAGCTCCAAAATACACCACAGCCACAGCCCTAGAATTCGCCTTTCTGATAGTTCTGATTTCACTATATTCACTCAAATTAAACCAGAAAATTTAAAAACTAGGTCTAGTTACATTTTATTATAAGACCAATGTTAACATTATTAATTGCAGTTTCACAATTTAACCCTCCAAAATTCTCCGCTGAGCTGTTACAAAATCCATTGTACTACATAATTTTTCAATTTTTGGATTGACCTCTGGCCTGCAAGCCTCATACAAACCACTTTTAATATATAGTATAAAGTATATAGTATGTAATAAATATATATATAGAATAGTATACATAGAATATTCTGGCCAAAACAAACAGTCAAATCAAACCTATTGTTCTGTTAATATGACCTTCATATGCCTAAGTATATCACAGAAATTTGTTTTGAAATCATTTATTTATTTTTAAATTCAGAACAAAATTACATCTTTAGTGTTCCAGTCAAAAATGACCAGAATAATCATACTAGTAAGAAAAAGGGTACAAGGCCACAATTATATAACAAAATATATTATTAAAATATTATAATCTCATGTTGTGATGAACCCATTTAACAACTAAAATTATTTTAGACTTCTGATGGAAGTTCATCTGCAACATACGACTTTTACAGAACACTATAGGCAGGGAACTTTTTAGTCTGTTTTATTTTGGTATTTATACAACAGATCAGTGTGTGGATGCAAAACAACTTTCTCCAGCTAAACTCTGACAAGACTGAAGTCATAGTGTTTGGTCCACAGAAACAAAGGGACAGTGTCAGCAGTCACCTCTAGTCTCTCTCTCTAAAACCTTCAAATCAGGCAAGAAGTCTAGGGGTAATAATGGACTCAGACTTGAACTTTAACAGCCACATCAAGTCAATAACATCTGCAGCCTTTTACCATCTAAAAAACATAGCAAAAATCAAAGGTTTACTGTCTAAATCAGACTTGGAGAAACTTATCCATGCGTTTGTCTCCAGTAGATTAGACTACTGTAATGGTCTGCTCACTGGTCTCTCCAAACGAGCTGTGAGACGCTGCAGAACATCCAGAACGCTGCAGCTCGGGTCCTTACTCGAACTAGGAAGTACGAGCACATAAGTCCTGTGCTCAGGTCTCTGCACTGGCTCCTGTGCCTCAGAGAATAGACTTTAAAGCAGCTCTGCTTGTGTACAAGTCTCTCCATGGCCGAGCACCAAAGTACATCTGTGACATGTTAGTGTCATATGAACCATCTCGCACTCTGAGGACCTCAGGGACCGGCCTCCTGCTGGTGCCCAGAGTCAGAACTAAACAAGGGGAGTCAGCGTTTCAGGTTCATGCAGCTAAAACCTGGAACAGTCTTCCTGAACATGTGAGACAGACTCTTCTGTGACGCTGTTTAAATCCAGACTCAAAACATTTCTGTTTAACTGTGCATATGACTGAAAGGTTTTCATTCTGCACTCTTCTCTCCAATTTATGTCTCTCTTTTTTAAAATTTTAATCTTCATGATTATTTATGTTTTGATTTGTTTTTATTATGATTTTAATGTATTTCTTATTCTGTAAAGCACTTTGAATTACTTTGTGTACGAATTGTGCTATACAAATAAACTTGCCTTGCCTATTTTTCACCTTTGTCGCCTTTTAAAAATACTGCTCATTTCCTTTTCTTCACAGATAACTGGTTTCATATTATCCCTACTGCTGGGTGCAAACTACTACTTGCTGTTACTTTACATTACTCTCAACAAACCAAGAGGTGGTGATGCCCCAAATTAAATTTAATAATAGTTGTGCACATTCAGCCACATGTACAGCTTGTACGTATTAAAGGATCTATATTACACAAATCGACTCTTATGAGCTTTAAGCACTGGTTGAGTAACCCTACATATTATCTACATTTCCAAATGCTCTGTTCCACCTTTGTTCAGTAAATAATGGCTATTCTAGGACTGAAAATATCCGAATGATTCTAGTGAAGGTGTATGCAGTTTAAAAACACAGGGTGGAACAGGGTGTTTTCTGTTTGAGAGAAGAACTTTCAAACAGAAGCCTAAATATGCAGGGTGGGTGTGTTTAACTTGTAGGAACGAAACAAAACACAATTCCAGGTATGTTTTTGATGAGGAAACATAATCAGTAAGTAGCATGATATGGGCTCTTTAAAAAGGTTTAGGTCAGAAATCACAGGTGACGGTTCATTTAACCGTACATTGGAGCGCTGAAATGTCCCCATATTTCGACAAATAAAGGTTATCTCTTACTGTCTAGAATGGCTTAATATTTTAGGGGTAAATTGTGAAAATCATAATGGTGCAGATTTTCTTGAAACACTATTGACTCTATTCAATATACTAAACTCTATAAACAGCAGCTCTGGCCTGCATTATAGCATTCTTAGGGGACTCGCCTTGTTCAACATCTGCACGGAGATAACTGTTCAATCTCTGTGTCAAACACAAGCTGTTTGCAGTAAATGTTTTCATATACAATAATAAAACTCTTTCTTTCTTTGCCCTCTGCGCTCATGAGCCGCATATTTGAGTCGAGTAGTTCCTCATTGTGCTCCATGCAGCTGCGGGCATCACATTTCACATCTGGAGAAAGCAGATGTTGCGCTTTTGGGAGCTTGAGTTTCCGCGCTGTCATTATTTCCGTTTCCAACTTTGAGAAGACGAAGTGCACGCCCCCGCCCCCGTATCCTTTGCCCCAAACACTGTTAGCGCACTCCGGGTTATTTAGAGTTTGCAGAGAAGAGTTTGAGACAATTGTTTGGAACCATGGGGGACATCGAGGCTCGCGGATCCAACGACGCGCCCTCGAGCCCCGCGGTTCTTATGGCGATTCTTCCGAGCAAGGAGTTCTCCACCTCCAAGAAAGGCATGCTGCTCACTGGAGAAGTGGTAAGCATCACGACAACTCGCCTTTCTCTATTAAAACCAACATTGCAGCAGTAATCCACCCACATAAGTTAACTGGATCTTACTTTTCTCATTTTATTTGACTTCCTGTTTATGACACACACTTTTACTACTACTGCTACACTATTTTCAAAGTGGAGATCACATTTTTTAAATGCACAAGCCTTCCTAACCCACTAGTTCACCTGGGGAAAAACGTGGAGGCACTGGCTTAACTTGTCCAAACAACTCTAATCTATTTTTTTCTTGCTTTGTCCTACTTTCTTATTGTAGCTTCTTGAGTATTAAGCTATACAGAAAAGCTTTTGCAAATAGTTGTTTATGTTGTGACCTTATTCGTTTCTGCAGTAATTGTTTTATAGCTAATTTTTAAGAAGTCCAGCCCTGTTATTTGGTGTCATGTGACTTCCATACCATCTCCCATCCCTGTCTTTGAGCCAATGCCTGCAGCACAGTCTCACAGAGTTCACAGAATACAATCTATTTACTCACTCTGAAGTCAGAAACTATCAAACCTCTGGACATACTGACATTTAAATGCAGAAGTACTACCCTTGTGCTTGTAGATCACAGGGCACATGTGGTGGAGAATTGGCCTACTTTTGGTACATCTCTCACAGTTTCTGAAAACAGTCATAGAGAAAAGATTGAGTATCGCTGTATAAATTGTTGGAACATACCAGTGTTTTACATCAAGCCTCAGGAATGCAGACCCAACTAACAGACAGCATCTTTGTTTGACACAATTCACATTTGAGAAGTTAGTTTGTGACAGTTAGAGTACTTGGTTTCAATTTGGGTCAACTGCAATGTGAATCAAGCAATAAAACTTTTCAATGTTTCATTCAAAGTTCAAAAACTATTCTGGGTCTACAAGACCTGGTCTTGTCTGGTAGTCTGGTAAAGTACATTTAGTTATACAAAGACTTGGGTATCAAGAAGGTACACAACATTTTAGGAAATGAAATGCTAAATTCTATTCAGTAGTTATTATGAGGTTATATTTTAGTCATGGGATCTTGCGTTGGCCCATATCTCCGAAATGGCTTTTCCTGCTAGCTGTCAGTGAACATAGTTATCTGGTTCCTTTTGATTCATTGCACAATATTTTGTGTGCTTGATTTGAATAAGCATTTGTATTAGTCAATTCAAACTGTATGCTTGTATAGCTACATTACAGTAAAAAGCTGGAAGTGAGAAAACAGCCTGTAGCTGTCCTTGGTTGCATTAGTCAGACGCACATCCTGCTGAGCCTGCATTATTGTACACAGTTTGTTGGACCACCATGTCACTCTCATTAATATCCAGTCTACACAGTCGATAAGAAATGTACTATCACAGGGAATGTGCTTAATATGCTGCATGTAGAAAGCTTTGTAGTTCCTAAAATATTTTTTTTCTAACAATAACTATCTGTTTTAAATGGAGAACAGAGTGTGGCAAATGTGTGGCAAATGTGTGCCAAGTGTGCCGCTCCCCTGGTGGTATGAAATTACAACAAGGGATTTTCAAACTACTGACTGCTGTATGTAATGTGTTTCTCACAATGGGATGTGCATTTTCCCCAACTATTTCATCTTAAAAGGCAAAAACACATCTAGCTGGCTCTTGGATGTTTGGTGACTTTAGTATCCATGCTACTTGAAACAGTGTTTTGATCCTGATTTTTAAAGAATCAGAGTAAGTTACAGCGTTTGGAGTTCAAAGAGAGGGTGGTCCTTGCCTCAGGCTCCACCAGAATGAATGACTCAAACAAAGACAAGATGGCTGCACTTAGAGCACACTGTCTGGACATATCATTGGACTTGGTCTGTTTAGCCTTTAGATTTATTGTTACTACTTAATAACTTAAGTATAAGTATAACTTATAACTTATATAAAAACAGACTACAATTACTATCACACATATTCTGTTATGTATCGACATAAGCGTGTGAAATAAATGGGGAACTTTTTGTCAACATTATCTTTAGCAGATGTATCTCTTTACAGGAAGTGGGCCCGAAGCCGCAGTACAGCAGCCTGGCAGCTTCAGGGAAAATTGGAGCAACACGGTTTTATTCATGAAGTTGATTATAGACTGTGCCGCTGGCTTTCACAAAGTCTAACAATAGAAAAGGCAGAGCAAATAAACAGCTATAATCCTATAGTGAACTAAAACAAGTGTGCAAAATATGTGTAGTTCTTTTTTTAGCGTACTCGAATGCTCATTCAGTTGCTTACAATGATTTACTAACTTAGTCCTGTCACAATAACAAATTTTGAAGTACGACATATTGCTGAAGTAAATGTCCATAAAATATTATTCTACATGTGCAATATTGTTGAAGAACATGAGCAATACATAATTTGTACTTTGGTAATTAGATTGTATAGTTTTTGTTCCTTCTACAGCTAAGATCTTATCATATATACTTATGATAAATATTGACCCCCAAATATTATTGTTCCATCTCTCATGTATTGAACGATAAGTCGATAATAATTGTCATGACAGACCTATTAACTGTTCATTCCTCATGCTTGTGTCCCCTACATGTTTTCTAAGTTGATAGTACACATCGTGGTACTATTTCTCCATTAGAAGACATGAGTTTAATCTGGTGTTTTTCTTGTATTTTAGGTCACATCCTTCATAGACTTTGTGTGCTTTGCTGCATCTTCAGCAGCAGGCTTCGTCACAGTTCCTTTGATTGAGTTCTTGGGAGCACTCTTCATACTGTTTGCTTACTCCACCAAATTCAATGAGAGGTTTAAAGGATTCCTATGGCCTCTAATGGTGAACTTTGCCAGTTTTGGTTTCTTTTTTTCAGTCTTATTATATTGTGTTGATAATATTATCATTACTATGTTCAACCTTTTTTTAGGATTTCCTAAGGTGTGTGACAGCATCCATTATATATTTCATTGTCTCCATAATTGCCATATCTAATTATCGAGATGGTGCGTCCAATGCTGCAGGGGTAAAGAAATGACAAACATCTATGGAATAATACTTATTACTCCCCTAGATATTGCGAAGCTAATCAATTATAATTTTTTGCAGGTATTTGGGTTTATTGCCACCATTATTTTTGCTTTAGATTTTTATAAAGTTTTTATAGAACTGGCAGAGTTCCTCAAGCAAGGAGGAGAATCACGGGAGGAGGCTACACAAGAAGGTGAGTTCTGAATATCATGTGTTACCATGCAACATAATACATCTGGTTTGCGGTACATCTCATATTTCAATGCACATATATCAGAAAGGCAGTAATCCATAACTTCAAATATTTTATCTCCTGTAATATATATCTATTATATATTTTGTACTTTTCAGACAAGTATTCAGAGTCAGATGAGGATTCTGACTGAAGTCATAGGTCCTTCTCAACCACAACCACCAAATGCAGGAGTTGTAAATCTGTCAAAACGTCAAGTAATGAGCAAAACCAAACTGTTGCAACATGGACTTCACATCTGTATAGAGTTACCATATTTGTTTGATTTGTAACAGTGTCCATTTCATACTGATTGAAAATGTGAAAACAAACAGGCGTGACTTTTGTCTGGTAGAAGCTGTGAGTTCCGCAATACAACTATTACATACATATGCATATACATGTGACTGATAATAAGGTACTTTTGATCTTTAAAAGTCACCTTAGTAGTGATGGGAGCCACTGATATAGGTTGGCTGGTTACAACCTATTTAAGTTTATATACACTTTTTGTATCTTGTTTCAACCACTGCCTCTAACAGCACCTTTGTGTCAGCTAAAATAATGTCACACAAGTATAGACAGTGTGTGAATGTTTTACTAACCTGTACATTTGTACTTGTTTGACTAATCTTCTCTTTACATCCTCTCTTTATGTTCACTGTTCCTGTTACTGATGCCACACTGACTGACTACTGCACCGCAGTATAATGTATTTGTATGGGAGAATATGAGCTGTGTGTTGCCATGTTTTTTAAATGTGTCTTGTGAGTAAAGCTATAATAAAAACATTATATAATGTTGAAATTGATTTATTCCAGATGACACACTATAAACCAAACCTCATAGAAAATATAAATAGGCCTGTAGTCTTCATGCACAATGCCTTGTGTAAATCACACACTTGATCTCTTTATTATAGCTGAAAATAGGTTTAGTTTCAGTTAAATTATTTGTCACCTTTTTTGTACATTAAGTTGTTGAGACAGTTATAATACAATGTGATTGTCCATTCAGCAACTTTTGGTCACCCCGACCAGGACAGTATCAGTAATTGTATTTAGTGTGACATGTGATGCTATTGCTACTCTTAAAACAAGGACAAACCACCTCTACATTCAACTACACAACTGTAGCTTTGACATACCACGTGACACATACACCATTCAAGTTCACACCAGCAGGTGGAGCTGTAGAGTTATCTTTTTGGCCCTGCAAATCCAAACTGAGGGAGGCTGTCTGGCTATACACAAGACTCAAGAGCAACACATTAAATATAAAGTTACAAATTAAATATTTATGGTGGAAGATATGACTCCCTATTCACACAACATAATACATTGTCTTTTTGTCTAAAATGCATCATAAATTTACACTAACTGGAGTTTATTGTTGAACTACTTTTGACATAATATGGAAACAAATTCATACTTAAAATATTCACATTTGTGTTTAAGGCACAAGAGTAATTAAAAAGAAAAGTTTAGACTTGAAATATTAC